>NC_092038.1:33597015-33629529 GCF_003086295.3 Arachis hypogaea
CCTTCAGGTGTCCCTCGGATAGGTCATTTAAAGAACGAGGGTCAGCACGACGTAAAAAAAAAAAGGAAAAAAAAACGGAGGTGGAGAGGCCATTACGGCTCGCCTTCAGGTGTCCTCCTCGGATAGGTCATTTAAAGAACGAGGGTCAGCACGACGTAAAAAAAAAAGGGAAAAAAAAAAAAAAAAATCGGAGGAGCTGCCGGAGATGAGGCCATTACGGCTCGCCTTCAGGTGTCCTCCTCGGGATAGGGTCATTTAAAGAACGAGGGTCAGCACGACGTAAAAAAAAAAGGAAAAAAACAAAAAAAATCGGAGGAGCCTGCCGGAGATGAGGCCATTACGGCTCGCCTTCAGGTGTCCTCCTCGGATAGGGTCATTTAAAGAACGAGGGTCAGCACGACGTAAAAAAAAATGAAAAAAAAGAAAAAAAATCGGAGGAGCCTCGGGATGAGGCCATTACGGCTCGCCTTCAGGTGTCTCCTCGGGATAGGGTCATTTAAAGAACGAGGGTCAGCACGACGTAAAAAAAAAAAAAAAACGGAAAAAAAAAAAAAATCGGAGGAGCTGCCGGAGATGAGGCCATTACGGCTCGCCTTCAGGTGTCCTCTCGGATAGGTCATTTAAAGAACGAGGGTCAGCACGACGTAAAAAAAAAGGAAAAAACGAAAAAAAAATGGAGGACCTGCCGGAGATAGGCATTACGGCTCGCCTTCAGGTGTCCTCGGATAGGGTCATTTAAAGAACGAGGGTCAGAGAGTAAAAAAAAAAAAGAAAAAAACGAAAAAAAAAATGGAGGAGCCTGCCGGAGATGAGGCCATTACGGCTCGCCTTCAGGTGTCCTCCTCGGGATAGGGTCATTTAAAGAAGAGGGTCAGCACACGTAAAAAAAAAAAAAAAAAAAAAAAAAAATGGAGGAGCCTGCGGAGATGAGGCCATTACGGCTCGCCTTCAGGTGTCCTCCTCGGGATAGGGTCATTTAAAGAACGAGGGTCAGCACGACGTAAAAAAAAAAGGGAAAAAAATGAAAAAAAAATCGGAGGAGCTGCCGGAGATGAGGCCATTACGGCTCGCCTTCAGGTGTCCTCCTCGGGATAGGGTCATTTAAAGAACGAGGGTCAGCACACGTAAAAAAAAGGGAAAAAAGAAAAAAAAAATCGGAGGAGCCTGCCGGAGATGAGGCCATTACGGCTCGCCTTCAGGTGTCCTCCTCGGGATAGGGTCATTTAAAGAACGAGGGTCAGCACGACGTAAAAAAAAGGAAAAAAAAAAAAAAAAAAAAATCGGAGGAGCTGCCGGAGATGAGGCCATTACGGCTCGCCTTCAGGTGTCCTCCTCGGGATAGGGTCATTTAAAGAACGAGGGTCAGCACGACGTAAAAAAAAAAACGGAAAAAAACGAAAAAAAATGGGAGGAGCCTGCCGGAGATGAGGCCATTACGGCTCGCCTTCAGGTGTCCTCCTCGGGATAGGGTCATTTAAAGAACGAGGGTCAGCACGACGTAAAAAAAAAAAAAAAAAAAAAATCGGAGGAGCTGCCGGAGATGAGGCCATTACGGCTCGCCTTCAGGTGTCCTCCTCGGGATAGGGTCATTTAAAGAACGAGGTCAGCACGACGTAAAAAAAAGGAAAAAAATGAAAAAAAAATCGGAGGAGCCTGCCGGAGATGAGGCCATTACGGCTCGCCTTCAGGTGTCCTCCTCGGATAGGGTCATTTAAAGAACGAGGGTCAGCACGACGTAAAAAAAAAGGAAAAAAACGAAAAAAATGGAGGAGCCTGCCGGAGATGAGGCCATTACGGCTCGCCTTCAGGTGTCCTCCTCGGGATAGGGTCATTTAAAGAACGAGGGTCAGCACGACGTAAAAAAAAAAGAAAAAAAAAAAAAAAATCGGAGGAGCCTGCCGGAGATGAGGCCATTACGGCTCGCCTTCAGGTGTCCTCCTCGGGATAGGGTCATTTAAAGAACGAGGGTCAGCACGACGTAAAAAAAAAGGAAAAAAAACGAAAAAAAATCGGAGGAGCCTGCCGGAGATGAGGCCATTACGGCTCGCCTTCAGGTGTCCTCCTCGGGATAGGGTCATTTAAAGAACGAGGGTCAGCACGACGTAAAAAAAAAAGGGAAAAAAACGAAAAAAAATGGAGGAGCCTGCCGGAGATGAGGCCATTACGGCTCGCCTTCAGGTGTCCTCCTCGGGATAGGGTCATTTAAAGAACGAGGGTCAGCACGACGTAAAAAAAAACAGGAAAAAAACGAAAAAAAAATCGGAGGAGCCTGCCGGAGATGAGGCCATTACGGCTCGCCTTCAGGTGTCCTCCTCGGGATAGGGTCATTTAAAGAACGAGGGTCAGCACGACGTAAAAAAAAAACGGAAAAAAACGAAAAAAAATCGGAGGAGCCTGCCGGAGATGAGGCCATTACGGCTCGCCTTCAGGTGTCTCCTCGGGATAGGGTCATTTAAAGAACGAGGGTCA
This sequence comes from Arachis hypogaea, assembly GCF_003086295.3. NCBI lineage: Eukaryota > Viridiplantae > Streptophyta > Magnoliopsida > Fabales > Fabaceae > Arachis > Arachis hypogaea. The sequence goes on from NC_092038.1 coordinate 33,599,485, forward strand.
GCACGACGTAAAAAAAAAAGGAAAAAAAACGAAAAAAAAATCGGAGGAGCCTGCCGGAGATGAGGCCATTACGGCTCGCCTTCAGGTGTCCTCCTCGGGATAGGGTCATTTAAAGAACGAGGGTCAGCACGACGTAAAAAAAAAAAGGAAAAAAAAAAAAAAAATGGAGGAGCCTGCCGGAGATGAGGCCATTACGGCTCGCCTTCAGGTGTCCTCCTCGGGATAGGGTCATTTAAAGAACGAGGGTCAGCACGACGTAAAAAAAAAAGGGAAAAAAAAAAAAAAAATCGGAGGAGCCTGCCGGAGATGAGGCCATTACGGCTCGCCTTCAGGTGTCCTCCTCGGATAGGGTCATTTAAAGAACGAGGGTCAGCACGACGTAAAAAAAAAAAGGAAAAAAACGAAAAAAAAAATCGGAGGAGCCTGCCGGAGATGAGGCCATTACGGCTCGCCTTCAGGTGTCCTCCTCGGGATAGGGTCATTTAAAGAACGAGGGTCAGCACGACGTAAAAAAAAAGGGAAAAAAACGAAAAAAAAAATCGGAGGAGCCTGCCGGAGATGAGGCCATTACGGCTCGCCTTCAGGTGTCCTCCTCGGGATAGGGTCATTTAAAGAACGAGGGTCAGCAGACGTAAAAAAAAAAAAAAAAAAAAAAAAAAAATCGGAGGAGCCTGCCGGAGATGAGGCCATTACGGCTCGCCTTCAGGTGTCCTCCTCGGGATAGGGTCATTTAAAGAACGAGGGTCAGCACGACGTAAAAAAAAACGGGAAAAAAACGAAAAAAAATCGGAGGAGCCTGCCGGAGATGAGGCCATTACGGCTCGCCTTCAGGTGTCCTCCTCGGGATAGGGTCATTTAAAGAACGAGGGTCAGCACGACGTAAAAAAAAAAGGAAAAAAACGAAAAAAAAAATCGGAGGAGCCTGCCGGAGATGAGGCCATTACGGCTCGCCTTCAGGTGTCCTCCTCGGATAGGTCATTTAAAGAACGAGGGTCAGCACGACGTAAAAAAAAAAAAATCGGAGGAGCCTGCCGGAGATGAGGCCATTACGGCTCGCCTTCAGGTGTCCTCCTCGGGATAGGGTCATTTAAAGAACGAGGGTCAGCACGACGTAAAAAAAAAGGGAAAAAAAGAAAAAAAAATCGGAGGAGCCTGCCGGAGATGAGGCCATTACGGCTCGCCTTCAGGTGTCCTCCTCGGGATAGGGTCATTTAAAGAACGAGGGTCAGCACGACGTAAAAAAAAAAAAGGGAAAAAAACGAAAAAAAAATCGGAGGAGCCTGCCGGAGATGAGGCCATTACGGCTCGCCTTCAGGTGTCCTCCTCGGGATAGGGTCATTTAAAGAACGAGGGTCAGCACGACGTAAAAAAAAACAGGGAAAAAAACGAAAAAAAATGGAGGAGCCTGCCGGAGATGAGGCCATTACGGCTCGCCTTCAGGTGTCCTCCTCGGATAGGGTCATTTAAAGAACGAGGGTCAGCACGACGTAAAAAAAAACGGGAAAAAAAACGAAAAAAAAATCGGAGGAGCCTGCCGGAGATGAGGCCATTACGGCTCGCCTTCAGGTGTCCTCCTCGGGATAGGTCATTTAAAGAACGAGGGTCAGCACGACGTAAAAAAAAAAAAGGAAAAAAAAACGAAAAAAAAATCGGAGGAGCCTGCCGGAGATGAGGCCATTACGGCTCGCCTTCAGGTGTCCTCCTCGGGATAGGGTCATTTAAAGAACGAGGGTCAGCACGACGTAAAAAAAAAAAAAAGGGAAAAAATGAAAAAAAAATCGGAGGAGCCTGCCGGAGATGAGGCCATTACGGCTCGCCTTCAGGTGTCCTCCTCGGATAGGGTCATTTAAAGAACGAGGGTCAGCACGACTAAAAAAAAGGGAAAAAAGAAAAAAAAAAATCGGAGGAGCCTGCCGGAGATGAGGCCATTACGGCTCGCCTTCAGGTGTCCTCCTCGGGATAGGGTCATTTAAAGAACGAGGGTCAGCACGACGTAAAAAAAAAGGGAAAAAAACGAAAAAAAATGGAGGAGCCTGCCGGAGATGAGGCCATTACGGCTCGCCTTCAGGTGTCCTCCTCGGGATAGGGTCATTTAAAGAACGAGGGTCAGCACGACGTAAAAAAAAAAGAAAAAAACGGAAAAAAAAAAAAAAAAATCGGAGGAGCCTGCGGAGATGAGGCCATTACGGCTCGCCTTCAGGTGTCCTCCTCGGGATAGGGTCATTTAAAGAACGAGGGTCAGCACGACGTAAAAAAAAAAGGGAAAAAAACGAAAAAAAAATGGAGGAGCCTGCCGGAGATGAGGCCATTACGGCTCGCCTTCAGGTGTCCTCCTCGGATAGGGTCATTTAAAGAACGAGGGTCAGCACGACGTAAAAAAAAAGGGAAAAAAATGAAAAAAAAATGGAGGAGCCTGCCGGAGATGAGGCCATTACGGCTCGCCTTCAGGTGTCCTCCTCGGGATAGGGTCATTTAAAGAACGAGGGTCAGCACGACGTAAAAAAAAAAAAAAAAAAAAAAAAAATCGGAGGAGCTGCCGGAGATGAGGCCATTACGGCTCGCCTTCAGGTGTCCTCCTCGGGATAGGGTCATTTAAAGAACGAGGGTCAGCACGACGTAAAAAAAAAAGGGAAAAAAACGAAAAAAAATCGGAGGAGCCTGCCGGAGATGAGGCCATTACGGCTCGCCTTCAGGTGTCCTCCTCGGGATAGGGTCATTTAAAGAACGAGGGTCAGCACGACGTAAAAAAAAAGGAAAAAAACGAAAAAAAAAAATCGGAGGAGCCTGCCGGAGATGAGGCCATTACGGCTCGCCTTCAGGTGTCCTCCTCGGGATAGGGTCATTTAAAGAACGAGGGTCAGCACGACGTAAAAAAAAAACGGGAAAAAAACGAAAAAAAATCGGAGGAGCCTGCCGGAGATGAGGCCATTACGGCTCGCCTTCAGGTGTCCTCCTCGGATAGGGTCATTTAAAGAACGAGGGTCAGCACGACGTAAAAAAAAAAATCGGAGGAGCCTTCGGAGATGAGGCCATTACGGCTCGCCTTCAGGTGTCCTCCTCGGGATAGGTCATTTAAAGAACGAGGGTCAGCACGACGTAAAAAAAAAAGGGAAAAAAGAAAAAAAATCGGAGGAGCCTGCGGAGATGAGGCCATTACGGCTCGCCTTCAGGTGTCCTCCTCGGGATAGGGTCATTTAAAGAACGAGGGTCAGCACGACGTAAAAAAAAACAGGGAAAAAATCGAAAAAAATGGAGGAGCCTGCCGGAGATGAGGCCATTACGGCTCGCCTTCAGGTGTCCTCCTCGAGATAGGGTCATTTAAAGAACGAGGGTCAGCACGACGTAAAAAAAAACGGGAAAAAAAACGAAAAAAAATCGGAGGAGCATCCAGGGAGAGGCCATTACGGCTCGCCTTCAGGTGTACTCCTCGGGATAGGTCATTTAAAGAACGAGGGTCGCACGACGTAAAAAAAAAATGGGAAAAAAAACGAAAAAAAAATGGAGGAGCCTTCCGGAGATGAGGCCATTACGGTTCGCCTTCAGGTGTCATCCTCGGGATAGGGTCATTTAAAGAACGAGGGTTAGCACGACGTAAAAAAAAAAGAAAAAAAAAAAAAAAAAAAAAAATAACGGGAAAAAAACGAAAAAAAAAATCGGAGGAGCCTGCCGGAGATGAGGCCATTACGGCTCGCCTTCAGGTGTCCTCCTCGGATAGGGTCATTTAAAGAACGAGGGTCAGCACGACGTAAAAAAAAGGGGAAAAATCGAAAAAAAAGAATTGGAGGATCCTGCCGGAGATTAGGTCATTACGGCTCGCCTTCAGGTGTCTCCTCGGGATAGGGTTATTTAAAGAACGAGGGTCGCTTGCCGGAGATGAGGCCATTACGGCTCGCCTTCAGGTGTCCTCCGGGATAGGGTCATTTAAAGAACGAGGGTCAGCACGACGTAAAAAAAAATGGAGGAGCCTGCCGGAGATGAGGCCATTACGGCTCGCCTTCAGGTGTCCTCCTCGGGATAGGGTCATTTAAAGAACGAGGGTCAGCACACGTAAAAAAAAAACGGGAAAAAACGAAAAAAAAATGGAGGAGCCTGCCGGAGATGAGGCCATTACGGCTCGCCTTCAGGTGTCCTCCTCGGGATAGGGTCATTTAAAGAACGAGGGTTAGCACGACGTGAAAAAAAGAAAAAAAAGGGGAAAAAAACGAAAAAACTAAATCGGAGGAGGCTGCCGGAGATGAGGCCATTACGGCTCGCCTTCAGGTGTCCTCCTCGGAATAGGGTCATTTAAAGAACGAGGGTCAGCACCACAAAAAAAGGGAAAAAAATGAAAAAACAAAATCGGAGGAGCCTGCCGGAGATGAGGCCATTACGGATCACCTTCAGGTGTCCTCCTCGGGATAGGGTCATTTAAAGAACAACGGTCAGGACGACGTAAAAAAGAAGGAAAAAAAACAAAAAAAAACAAAATCGGAGGAGTCTGCCGGAGATAAGGCCATTACGGCTCGCCTTCAGGTGTCCTCCTCGGGATAGGGTCATTTAAAGAACGAGGGTTAGCACGACGTAAAAAAAAAACCAGGAAAAAAATCGAAAAAAAATGGGAGGAGTCTGCCGGAGATGAGGCCATTACGGCTCGCCTTCAGGTGTCCTCCTCGAGATAGGGTCATTTAAAGAACGAGGGTCAGCACGACGTAAAAAAAAATAAAAAATCGGAGGAGCATTCCGGAGATGAGGCCATTACGGCTCGCCTTCAGGTGTCCTCCTCGGGATAGTGTCATTTAAAAATGAGGCTCAGCACGACGTAAGAAAAAGGGGAAAAAATGAAAAAAAAATCGGAGGAGCCTGCCGGAGATGAGGCCATTACGGCTTGCCTTCAGGTGTCCTCCTCGGGATAGGGTCATTTAAAGAACGAGGGTCAGTACGACGTAAAAAAAACAGGGGAAAAAATCTAAAAAAATGGGAGGAGCATGCCGGAGATGAGGCCATTACGGCCCGCCTTCAGGTGTCCTCCTCGAGATAGGGTCATTTAAAGAACGAGGGTCAGCACGACGTAAAAAAAAAACATCGAAAAAAAAACGAAAAAAAATCGGAGGAGCCTTCCGAAGATGAGGCCATTACGGCTTGTCTTCAAGTGTCCTCCTCGGGATAGTGTCATTTAAAGAACGAGGGTCAGCACGACGTAAAAAAAAAAACGGAGAAAAAAACAAAAAAAAATCGGAGGAGCCTGCTGGAGATGAGGCCATTACGGCTCGCCTTCAGTTGTCCTCCTAGGGATAGGGTCATTTAAAGAACGAGGGTCAGCACGACGTAAAAAAAAAAACAGGGAAAAAAATCGAAACAAATGGAAGGAGCCTGCCGGAGATGAGGCCATTACGGCTCGCCTTCAGGTGTCCTCCTCGAGATAGGGTCATTTAAAGAACGAGGGTCAGCACGACGTAAAAAAAAAAACATCGGAAAAAAAAACGAAAAAAAATTGGAGGAGCCTGCTGGAGATGAGGCCATTAGGCTCGCCTTCAGGTGTACTCCTCGGGATAGTGTCATTTAAAGAACGAGGGTCAGTACGACGTAAAAAAAAACATCGGGAAAAAAACGAAAAAAAAATCGGAGGAGCCTTCCGGAGATGAGGCCATTACGGCTCGCCTTCAGGTGTTCTCCTTGGGATAGGGTCATTTAAAGAACGAGGGTCATCACGACGTATAAAAAAAAAAGAAAAAAAATAATCGGGAAAAAAACGAAAAAAAAATCGGAGGAGCCTGCCGGAGATGAGGCCATTACGGCTCGCCTTCAGGTGTCCTCCTCGGATAGGGTCATTTAAAGAACGGGGTCAGCACGACGTAAAAAAAAAAGAAAAAAAACGAAAAAAAATTGGAGGAGCCTGCTGGAGATGAGGCCATTACGGGTCGCCTTCAGGTGTCCTCCTAGGGATAGGGTCATTTAAAGAACGAGGGTCAGCACGACGTAAAAAAAAATACAGGGAAAAAAACAAAAAAAAAATCGGAGGAGCCTGCCGGAGATGAGGCCATTACGGCTCGCCTTCAGGTGTCCTCCTTGAGATAGGGTCATTTAAAGAACGAGGGTCAGCACGACGTAAAAATAAAAAAAACGGAGAAAAAAAGAAAAAAAATCGGAGGAGCCTGCCGGAGATGAGGCCATTACGGCTCGCCTTCAGGTGTCCTCCTCTGGATAGGGTCATTTAAAGAACGATGGTCAGCACGACGTAAAAAAAAAGGAAAAAAATGAAAAAAAAAATCGGAGGAGCCTGCCGGAGATGAGGCCATTACGGCTCGCCTTCAGGTGTCCTCCTCGGGATAGGGTCATTTAAAGAACGAGGGTCAGCATGACGTAAAAAAAAAAACAAAAAAAATCGGAGGAGCCTGCCGGAGATGAGGACATTACGGCTCGCCTTCAGGTGTCCTCCTCGGGATAGGGTCATTTAAAGAACGAAGGTCAGCAAGACGTAAAAAAAAAACCGGGGAAAAAAACGAAAAAAACAATCTGAGGAGGCTGCCGGAGATGAGGCCATTACGGCTCACCTTCAGGTGTCCTCCTCGGGATAGGGTCATTTAAAGAACGAGGGTCAGCACGACGTAAAAAAAAAAGGAAAAAAACGAAAAAAAAAAATCGGAGGAGCCTGCCAGAGATGAGGCCATTACGGCTCGCCTTCAGGTGTCCTCCTCGAGATAGGTCATTTAAAGAACGAGGGTCAGCACGACGTAAAAAAAAAAATCAGAGGAGCCTTCCGGAGATGAGGCCATTACGGCTCGCCTTCAGGTATCCTCGTCGGGATAGTGTCATTTAAAGAATGAGGGTCTGCACGACGTAAAAAAAAAGGGAAAAAAATGAAAAAAAAATCGGATGAGCCTGCCGGAGATGAGGCCATTACGGCTTGCCTTCAGGTGTCCTCCTCGGGATAGGGTCATTTAAAGAACGAGGGTCAGCACGACGTAAAAAAAAAAGCAGGGGAAAAAATCGAAAAAAAATGGGAGGAGTCTCCGGCCATTACAGCTCGCCTTCAGGTGTCCTCCTCGAGATAGGGTCATTTAAAGAACGAGGGTCAGCTCGACGTAAAAAAAAAAACATCGGAAAAAAAACAAAAAAAAATCGGTGGAGCCTTCCGGAGATGAGGCCATTACGGCTTGCCTTCAGGTGTCCTTCTCGGGATAGTGTCATTTATAGAACGAGGGTCAACCGACCTAAAAAAAAAACGGGAAAAAAAACGAAAAAAAAATCGGAGGAGCCTGCCGGAGATGAGGCCATTACGGCTCGCCTTCCGGTGTCCTCCTCGGGATAGGGTCATTTAAAGAACGAGGGTCAGCACGACGTAAGAAAAAAAAAGGGAAAAAAATGAAAAAAAAATCGGAGGAGCCTGCCGGAGATGAGGCCATTACGGCTCGCCTTCAGTGTCCTCCTCGGGATAGGGTCATTTAGAGAACGAGGGTCAGCATGACGTAAAAAAAAAACAAAAAAAATCGGAGGAGCCTGCCGGAGATGAGGACATTACGGCTCGCCTTCAGGTGTCCTCCTCGGGATAGGGTCATTTAAAGAACGAAGGTCAGCACGACTTAAAAAAAAAACGGGGAAAAAAACGAAAAAAAAATCTGAGGAGGTTGCCAGAGATGAGGCCATTACGGCTCACCTTCAGGTGTCCTCCTCGGTATAGGGTCATTTAAAGAACGAGGGTCAGCACGACGTAAAAAAAAAAAGAAAAAAAAGGAAAAAAAAAAATCGGAGGAGCCTGCCGGAGATGAGGCCATTACAGCTCGCCTTCAGGTGTCCTCCTCAGATAGGTCATTTAAAGAATGAGGGTCAGCACGACGTAAAAAAAAAGGGAAAAAATGAAAAAAAAATCGGAGGAGCCTGCCGGAGATGAGGCCATTACGGCTTGCCTTCAGGTGTCCTTCTCGGGATAGGGTCATTTAAAGAACGAGGGTCAGCACGACGTAAAAAAAAAAAGCAGGGAAAAAATCGAAAAAAAATGGGAGGAGCCTGCCGGAGATGAGGCCATTACGGCTCACCTTCGGTGTCCTCCTCGGGATAGGGTCATTTAAAGAACGAGGGTCAGCAAGACGTAAAAAAAAATCAGGGAAAAAATCGAAAAAAATGGAAGGAACCTGCCGGAGATGAGGCCATTACGGCTCGCCTTCAGGTGTCCTCCTGAGATAGGGTCATTTATAGAACGAGGGTCAGCACGACGTAAAAAAAAATATCGGGAAAAAAAACGAAAAAAAATCGGAGGAGCCTGCCGGAGATGAGGCCATTACGGCTCGCCTACAGGTGTACTCCTCGGGATAGTGTCATTTAAAGAACGATGGTCAGCAAGACGTAAAAAAAAACATCGGAAAAAAAAACGAAAAAAAAATCGGAGGAGCCTTCCGGAGATGAGGCATTACGACTCGCCTTCAGGTGTCCTCCTCGGGATAGGGTCATTTAAAGAACGAGGGTCAGCACGACGTAAAAAAAAAAAAAAAAAAAAAAAAAAAAAAATAACCGGGAAAAAACGAAAAAAAATCGGAGGAGCCTGCCGGAGATGAGGCCATTACGGCTCGCCTTCAGGTGTCCTCCTCGGGATAGAGTCATTTAAAGAACGATGGTCAGCACGACGTAAAAAAAAAGGGAAAAAAATGAAAAAAAAAATTAGAGGATCCTACCGGAGATGAGGCCATTACGAGTCGCCTTCAGGTGTCCTCCTAGGGATAGGGTCATTTAAAGAACGAGGGTCAGCATGACGTAAAAAAAAAAAGAAAAAAACATCGGAAAAAAAAACAAAAAAAAATCGGAGGAGCCTGCTGGAGATGAGGCTATTATGGCTCGCCTTCAGGTGTCCTCCTCGGGATAGGGTCATTTAATGAACGAGGGTCAGCACGACGTAAAAAAAAAGGGAGAAAAATCGAAAAAAAATGGGAGGAGCCTGCCGGACATTAGGCCATTACGGTTTGCTTTCAGGTGTCCTCTTCGGGATAGGGTTATTTAAAGAACGAAGGTGGCCTGCCGGAGATGAGGCCATTACGGCTCGCCTTCAGGTGTCTTCCCGGGATATGGTCATTTAAAGAACGAGGGTCAGCACGATGTAAAAAAAAATGGGAGGAGCCTGTCGGAGATGAGGCCATTACGGCTCGCCTTCAGGTGTCCTCCTCGAGATAGGGTAATTTAAAGAACGAGGGTCAACACGATGTAAAAAAAATGAAAAAAAAAAGAAAACAAAATCGGAGGAGCTTGCCGGAGATGAGGCCATTACGGGATAGGGTCATTTAGAGAACGAGGGTCAGCACAACGTAAAAAAAAAACCGGGGAAAAAAACGGAAAAAAAATCGGAGGAGCCTGCCGGAGATGAGGCCATCACGGCTCACCTTCAGGTGTCCTCCTCGGGATAGGGTCATTTAAAGAACGAGGGTCAGCACGACGTAGAAAAAAAAAGGAAAAAAAACGAAAAAAATAAAATCGGAGGAGCCTGCCGGAGATGAGGCCATTACGGCTCGCCTTCAGGTGTCCTCCTCGGGATAAGGTCATTTAAAGAACGAGGGTCAGCACGACGTACAAAAAAAAACCGGGAAAAAAATCGAAAAAAATGGGAGGCCATTACGGCTCGCCTTCAGGTGTCCTCCTCGAGAGAGGGTCATTTAAAGAACGAGGGTCAGCACGACGTAAAAAAAAAAAAAAATTGGAGGAGCCTTTCGGAGATGAGGCCATTACGGCTCGCCTTCAGGTGTCCTCCTCGGGATAGTGTCATTTAAAGAATGAGGGTCAGCACGACGTAAAAAAAAAAGGGGAAAAAATGAAAAAAATCGGAAGAGCCTTTCGGAGTTGAGGCCATTACGGCTTGCCTTCAGGTGTCCTCCTCGGGATAGGGTCATTTAAAGAACGAGGGTCAGCACGACGTAAAAAAAAAACAGGGAAAAAATCGAAAAAAATGGGAGGAGCCTGCCGGAGATGAGGTCATTACGGCTCGCCTTCAGGTGTCCTCCTCGAGATAGGGTCATTTAAAGAACGAGGGTCAGCTCGACGTAAAAAAAAAAACATCGGAAAAAAAAAACGAAAAAAATCGGAGGAGCCTTCCGGAGATGAGGCCGCCTTCAGGTGTCCTTCTCGAGATAGTGTCATTTAAAGAACGAGGGTCAGCACGACGTAAAAAAAATGGGGAAATAAACGAAAAAAAATCGGAGGAGCCTGCCGGAGATGAGGCCATTACGGCTCGCCTTCAGGTGTCCTCTTCGGGATAGGGTCATTTAAAGAACGAGGGTCAGCACGACGTAAAAAAAAAACAGGGGAAAAATTCGAAAAAAATGGAAGGAGCCTGCCGGAGATGAGGCCATTACGGCTCGCCTTCAGGTGTCCTCCTCGAGATAGGGTCATTTAAAGAACGAGGGTCAGCACGACAAAAAAAAAAACATCGGAAAAAAAACGAAAAAAAATCGGAGGAGCCTGCCGGAGATGAGGCCATTACGGCTCGCCTACAGGTGTACTCCTCGTGATAGTGTCATTTAAAGAACGATGGTCAGCACGACGTAAAAAAAAAACATCGGAAAAAAACGAAAAAAAATCGGAGGAGCCTTCCGGAGATGAGGCAATCACGACTCGCCTTCAGGTGTCCTCCTCGGGATAGGGTCATTTAAAGAACGAGGGTCAGCACGACGTAAAAAAAAAAAAGAAAAAGAAAAAAAGAAAAAAATAATCGGGAAAAAAACGAAAAAGAATCGGAGGAACCTGCCGGAGATGAGGGCATTACGGCTCGCCTTCAGGTGTCCTCCTCGGGATAGGGTCATTTAAAGAACGATGGTCAGCACGACGTAAAAAAAAGGGAAAAAAATGAAAAAAACAAAATCGGAGGAGCCTGCCGGAGATGAGGCCGTTACGGCTCGCCTTCAGGTGTCCTCCTCGGGATAGGGTCATTTAAAGAATGAGGGTCAGCACGACGTAAAAAAAAGGAAAAAAAACGAAAAAAACAAAATCGGAGGAGTCTGCCGGAGATAAGGCCATTACGGCTCGCCTTCAGGTGTCCTCCTCGAGATAGGGTCATTTAAAGAACGAGAGTCAGCATGACGTAAAAAAAACATCGAAAAAAAAACGAAAAAAAAATTGGAGGAGCCTTCCGGAGATGAGGCCATTACGGCTCGCCTTCAGGTGTCCTCCTCGGGATAGGGTCATTTAAAGAACGAGTGTCAGCACGACGTAAAAAAAAAACCGGGGAAAAAAACGAAAAAAAAATCTTAGGAGCCTGCCGGAGATGAGGCCATTACGGCTCACCTTCAGGTGTCCTCCTCGGGATAGCGTCATTGATGAGCGGATAATTTGTACGCTTTTTGGCATTGTTTTTAGTATGTTTTTAGTATGATCTAGTTAGTTTTTAGTATATTTTTATTAGTTTTTAGTTAAAATTCACTTTTCTGGACTTTACTATGAGTTTGTGTGTTTTTCTGTGATTTCAGGTATTTTCTGGCTGAAATTGAGGGACCTGAGCAAAAATCTGATTCAGAGAGTAAAAAGGACTGCAGATGCTGTTGGATTCTGACCTCCCTGCACTCGAAGCGGGTTTTCTGATCTCAACGGCGTTGGAAAGTAGACATCCTGGGCTTTCCAGCAATATATGATAGTCCATACTTTGCCCAAGATTTGATGGCCCAAACCGGCGCACAAAGTCACCCTCAGGAATTCCAGCGTTAAACGCTGGAACTGGCACCAAAATGGGAGTTAAACGCCCAAACTGGCACTAAAGCTGGCGTTTAACTCCAGAAGGAGTCTCTACACGAAAATGCTTTATTGCTCAGCCCAAGCACACACCAAGTGGGCCCGGAAGTGGATTTTTATGTCATTTACTCATCTCTGTACACCCTATGCTACTAGTTTTCTATAAATAGGACCTTTTACTATTGTATTGAGACATCTTGGTAGTTATCTTTGTTTTGATGCTATCTTAGATCATTGGGAGGCTGGCCATTCGGCCATGCCTAGACCTTGTTCTTATGTATTTTCAACGGTGGAGTTTCTACACACCATAGATTAAGGTGTGGAGCTCTGCTGTACCTCGAGTATTAATGCAATTACTATTGTTCTTCTATTCAATTCCGCTTGTTCTTGTTCTAAGATATCACTTGTTCTTCAACTTGATGAATGTGATGATCCGTGACACTCATCATCATTCTCACCTATGAACGTGTGACTGAAAACCACCTCCGTTCTACCTTCGATTGGGTGAATATCTCTTGGATTCCTGATACACGATGCATGGTTGATCGCCTGACAACCGAGTGCTCGCCTGACAAACGAGCCAGCCATTCCGTGCGATCAGAGTCTTCGTGGTATAGGCTAGAACTGATGGCGGCATTCAAGAGAATCCGGAAGGTCTAACCTTGTCTGTGGTATTCTGAGTAGGATTCAATGATTGAATGACTGTGACGTGCTTCAAACTCCTGAGGGCAGGGCGTTAGTGACAGACGCAAAAGAATCACTGGATTCTATTCCGGCCTGATCGAGAACCGACAGATGGATAGCCGTGCCGTGACAGGGTGCGTTGAACATTTCCACTGAGAGGATGGGAGGTAGCCACTGACAACGGTGAAACCCTTGCTTGAGCTTGCCATGGAAAGGAGGAAGAAGGATTGGATGAAGACAGTAGGAAAGCAGAGAGACGGAAGGGAAGGCATCTTCATACGCTTATCTGAAGTTCCTACCAGTGAATTACATAAGTATCTCTATCTTTACCTTTATGTTTATTTCGTTTATCACCATACCCATTTGAGTTTGCCTGACTAAGATTTACAAGGTGACCATAGCTTGCTTCATACCAACAATCTCTGTGGGATCGACCCTTACTCGCGTAAGGTTTATTACTTGGACGACCCAGTACACTTGCTGGTTAGTTGTGCGAAGTTGTGTTTATGCCATGGTAGTGAGCACCAAGTCTTTGGGGCCATTACTGGGGATTATTAGAGTTTTGAAAAGTATTGATCACAATTTCGTGCACCAAGTTTTTGGCACCGTTGCCGGGGATTGTTGAGTTTGGACAACTGACGGTTTATCTTGTTGCTTAGATTAGGACTGTTTTATTTTTGTTGGTTTAAGAGTCTTTTAGTTGAGTCTAGTGTTTCATTTTAAGTTTGGTGTCAATTGCATGCATTCATTCATGCGTCTTAAGGATCTTCAAATAATTCTTGATGATTTCTTACTCTAATCTTTGAATTCTCTTGACTTGAGTGTTTATGTGTTTCATATGTGTCTCATTAGTGTCAGCAGTATACAAACTGCTAAGTTTGGTGTCTTGCATGCATTGTTATTTGATTCTTGTTGCATTTTGATTTTTCCTTATTATTAAAAATCCAAAAATATTTTTAAATTGTGTCTTCTCAAGTCAATAATACAGAGAATTGAAGATTCAGAACATACAGCAGAGGAATTGCACAGAAAAAGCTGGGCGTTCAAAACGCCCAGTGAAGAAGGACAGACTGGCGTTTAAACGCCAGCCAGGGTACCTGGTTGGGCGTTTAACGCCCAAAAGGGTATAGTTTTGGGCGTTAAACGCCAGAATGTGCACCATTCTGGGCGTTTAACGCCAGGATGGCTAAAGGGGGAAGATTTTGTTTTCAAATCAAATTTTTTTCAAGTTTTCAAAGTTTTTCAAAATCAAATCTTTTTTTCAAATCAATTTTTCAATCAAATCTTTTTCAAAATCAATTTCTTTCTATTTTCAAAGATACTTGCTATCAATTAATGATTTGATTCAACATTTCAAGTATGTTGCCTTTTCTGTTGAGAGAGGTTTAATGTCTGAATCATATCTTTTCTTGATAGCCAAGTCATTAATTTTTAAGATCAAATCTTTTAAAATGTTTTTCAAATCATATCTTCTCAATCACATCTTTTTAAAACTAATCATATTTTCTTAACCACATCTTTTTTCAAAATAGTTTTCAATCAAATCTTTCTGATTTCTAATTTCAAAATCTTTTTCAAAAATCACTTGATTTCTTTTCCACTTTCATTTTCGAAAATCAATCAAAGTTTTTCAAAAATGTTTTCAAAATCTTCTACTTAATTTTCGAAAATTACTTCCCTTCTTCTCACATCCTTCTATTTATGGACTAACACTATCCCTTAATGCAAAATTTGAACTCCATCTTCTTTGATAAGTTCGAATTTTCTATTTCTGTCTTCTACTTTTCTTCTCCTCTGACACCTAAAGGAATCTCTATACTGTGACATAGAGGATTCCACATTTTCTTGTTCCCTTCTCTTTCTTATGAGCAGGAGCAAAAACAAAAGCATTCTTGTTGAGGCTGATCCTGAACCTGAAAGGACATTGAAACGAAAACTAAGAGAAGCTAAGGCACAAATCTCTGTAGAGGACCTAACAGAAATCTTCAAAGAAGAAGAACATATGGCAGCCGAAAACAACAACAATGCCAACAATGCAAGGAAGGTGCTGGGTGACTTCACTGCACCTACTCCCGATTTCTATGGGAGAAGCATCTCTATCCCTGCCATTGGAGCAAACAACTTTGAGCTTAAGCCTCAATTAGTTTCTCTAATGCAACAGAATTGCAAGTTCCATGGACTTCCATTGGAAGATTCTCATCAGTTTTTAGCTGAATTCTTGCAAATCTGTGACACTGTCAAGACTAATGGGGTTGACCCTGAGGTCTACAGACTTATGCTATTCCCTTTTGCTGTAAGAGACAGAGCTAGGACATGGTTGGACTCACAACCTAAAGAAAGCCTGGACTCTTGGGAAAAGCTAGTCAATGCCTTCTTGGCAAAGTTCTTTCCACCTCAAAAATTGAGTAAGCTTAGAGTGGAAGTCCAAACCTTCAGACAGAAGGAAGGAGAATCCCTCTATGAAGCTTGGGAAAGATACAAACAATTAATCAGAAAGTGTCCTTCTGATATGCTTTCTGAATGGAGCATCATAGGTATTTTCTATGATGGTCTCTCTGAACTATCCAAGATGTCTTTGGATAGCTCTGCAGGAGGATCTCTTCATCTGAAGAAGACGCCTACTGAAGCTCAAGAACTGATTGAAATGGTTGCAAATAACCAATTCATGTACACTTCTGAAAGAAATCCTGTAAACAATGGGACTAGTAAGAAGAAAGGAGTTCTTGAGATTGACACTCTGAATGCCATATTGGCTCAGAACAAAATATTGACCCAACAAGTCAATATGATTTCTCAAAGTCTGTCTGAAATGCAAAATGCACCAAGCAGTACTAAGGAGGCTTCATCTGAGGAAGAAGCCTATGATCCTGAGAACCCTTCAATGGAAGAGGTGAATTACATGGGAGAACCCTATAGAAACACCTATAATCCTTCATGGAGAAATCATCCAAATTTTTCATGGAAGGATCAACAGAGACCCCAACAAGGTTTCAACAATAATAATGGTGGAAGAAACAGGTTTAGCAATAGCAAGCCTTTTCCATCATCTTCTCAGCAACAGACAGAGAGTTCTAAGCAGAATACCTCTGACTTAGCAACCATGGTCTCTGATCTAATCAAAACCACTCAAAGTTTCATGACTGAAACAAGGTCCTCCATTAGAAACTTGGAGGCACAAGTGGGTCAGCTGAGCAAGAAAATTACTGAACTCCCTCCTAGTACTCTTCCAAGCAATACAGAAGAAAATCCAAAAGGAGAGTGCAAGGCCATCAACATGGCCGAATTTTGGGAGGAAGGAAAGGCAGTGAACGCCACTGAGGAAGACCTCAATGGACGTCCACTGGCCTCCAATGAGTTCCCCAATGAGGAACCATGGGAATCTGAGGCTCAAAATGAGACCATAGAGATTCCATTGGACTTACTTCTGCCATTCATGAGCTCTGATGAGTATTCTTCCTCTGAAGACGATGAGTATGTCACTGAATAGCAAGTTGCTAAATACCTTGGAGCAATCATGAAGCTAAATGACAAGCTATTTGGAAATGAGACTTGGGAGGATGAACCCCCATTGCTCACCAAAGAACTAGATGACTTGTCTAGGCAGAAACTGCCTCAAAAGAGACAGGATCATGGGAAGTTTTCAATACCTTGTACCATAGGCACCATGACCTTCAACAAGGCCTTGTGTGACTTAGGGTCAAGTGTAAACCTCATGCCTCTCTCTGTAATGGAGAAGTTAGGGATCTCTGAGGTACAAGCTGCAAAAATCTCACTAGAGATGGCAGACAATTCAAGAAAATAAGCCCATGGACTTGTAGAGGATGTTCTGGTTAAAGTTTAAGATCATTACATCCCTACTGATTTCATAGTCCTAGAGACTGGGAAGTGCATGGATGAATCCATCATCCTTGGCAGACCCTTCCTAGCCACAGCAAGGGCTGTGATTGATGTTGATAGAGGAGAGTTGATCATTCAAGTGAGTGAAGAATCCTTGATGTTTAAGGCTCAAGGATATCCCTCTGTCATCATGGAGAGGAAGCATGAAGAGCTTCTCTCAAAACAGAGCCAAACAGAGCCCCCACAGTCAAACTCTAAGTTTGGTGTTGGGAGGCCACAACCAAACTCTAAGTTTGGTGTTGAACCCCCACATTCAAACTCTAAGTTTTGTGTTGGGAGGTCCCAACATAGCTCTGAGCATTTCTGAGGCTCCATGAGAGTCCTCTGTCAAGCTAATGACATTAAAGAAGCGCTTGTTGGGAGGCAACCCAATGTTTTATAATTAACTATTTTCTTTTGTTATTTTATATTTTTTGTAGGTTGATGATCATAAAAAGTCACAAAATCAATAAAAAAAGCAAAAACAGAATGAAGAACAGAAGGAAAAACAGCACACCCTGGAGGAAGAACCCACTGGCGTTTAAACGCCAGTGAGGCTAGCTGTTGGGCGTTTAACGCCCAGTCTGGTACCATTCTGGGCGTTTAACGCCAGAAAGGGGCACCAGACTGGCGTTAAACGCCAGAAAAGGGCAAGGAGCTGGCGTTAAACGCCAGAAATGGGCACCAGCCCGGCGTTTAACGCCAGAATTGGCACAAAACGAGATTTTGCTTGCCATTTGGTGCAGGGATGACGTTTCCTTGACACCTCAGGATCTGTGGACCCCACAGGATCCCCACCTATCCCACCACTCTCTCTCTTCTTCTTCACCCATTCACCAATCACCTCAACACCTCTTCCCCAAAAGCCCTTCACCTATCAAATCCCATCTTTCTCTTCACCACTCACATCCATCCTTCATAAAACCCCACCTACCTCACCATTCAAATTCAAACCACTTTCCCACCCAAACCCACCCTCACTTGACCGAACCCTACCCTTCCCCCTCTCCTATATATACCCTCCTTCACTCCTTCATTTTCACACAACATACACACCACTTCTCCCCTTCTTGGCCGAAAACAAAAGCCATTCCCTTTCCCCTCATTTCTTCTTCTTCTTCTACTCTCTTCTTTCTTCTTTTGCTCGAGGACGAGCAAACCTTTTAAGTTTGGTGTGGTAAAAGCATTGCTTTTTGTTTTTCCATAACCATTTATGGCATCCAAGGCCGGAGAAACCTCTAGAAAGAGGAAAGGGAAGGCAAAAGCTTCCACCTCCGAGTCATGGAAGATGGAGAGATTCATCTCAAGGGTGCATCAAGACCACTTCTATGAAGTTGTGGCCTTGAAGAAGGTGATCCCCGAGGTCCCTTTTTCACTCAAAAAGAGTGAATATCCGGAGATCCGACATGAGATCCGAAGAAGAGGTTGGGAAGTCCTTACCAACCCCATTCAACAAGTCGGAATCTTGATGGTTCAAGAGTTCTATGCCAATGCATGGATCGCCAAGAACCACGATCAAAGTGTGAACCCGGACCCAAAGAATTATCTTACTATGGTTCGGGGGAAATACTTGGATTTTAGTCCGGAAGGTGTAAGGTTGGCATTCAATTTGCCCATGATGCAAGGAGATGAACATCCTTACACTAGAAGGGTCAACTTTGATCAAAGGTTGGACCAAGTCCTCACAGTCATATGTGAAGAGGGCGCCCAATGGAAGAGAGATTCAAGAGGGAAGCCGGTTCAATTGAGAAGGCATGACCTCAAACCCGTGGCTAGAGGATGGTTGGAGTTTATCCAACGCTCAATCATTCCCACTAGCAACCGGTCAGAAGTTACCATAGACCGGGCTATCATGATTCATAGCATCATGATTGGAGAAGAAATAGAAGTTCATGAGGTTATAGCTCAAGAGCTTTATAAGGTGGCGGACAAGCCCTCTACCTTGGCAAGGTTAGCCTTCCCTCATCTCATTTGTCACCTCTGTTATTCAGTTGGAGTTGACATAGAGGGAGACATCCCTATTGATGAGGACAAGCCCATCACTAAGAAGAGGATGGAGCACACAAGAAACCCCACTCATCATGAGATCCCTGAGATACCTCAAGGGATGCATTTTCCTCCACAAAACTATTGGGAGCAACTAAACACCTCCCTAGGAGAATTGAGTTCCAACATGGGACAACTAAGGGTGGAGCATCAAGAACACTCCATCATCCTCCATGAAATTAGAGAAGATCAAAGAATCATGAGAGAGGAGCAACAAAGACAAGGAAGAGACATTAAGGAGCTCAAGCACTCCATAGGATCTTCAAGAGGAAGAAAGAGCTGCCATCACTAAGGTGGATCCGTTCTTTAACTTCCTTGTTCTTTATTTTCCTGTTTTTCAAAAATTTAGTGCTTATGATTATCTATGTTTGTGTCTTGTGATCATTAGTGTCTTAGTATCTATGCCTTAAAGTTATGAATGTCCTATGAATCCATCACCTTTCTTAAAAAAAATGTGCTTAATTGAAAAAGATAAGAATTGCATGAATTTTGAATTTTATAACAGTTTAATTATTTTGATGTGGTGGCAATATTTTTGTTTTCTGAATGTATGCTTAAACAGTGCATATGTCTTTTGAATTTGTGGTTCATGAATGTTGGCTCTTGAAAGAATGATTAAAAAGGAGACATGTTACTGAGGATCTGAAAAATCATAAAAATGATTCTTGAAGCAAGAAAAAGCAATGAAAAAAAAAATTTCGAAAAAAAAAGAGAAAGAAAAAGAAAAAAAAAAGAGAGAAAGAAAAAAAGGGAGAAAAAGAAAGAAAAAGAAAGAAATAAAGTTGTGATCCAAGGCAAAAAGAGTGTGCTTAAGAACCCTGGACACCTCTAATTGGGGACTCTAGCAAAGCTGAGTCACAATCTGAAAAGGTTCACCCAATTATGTGTCTGTGGCATGTATGTATCCGGTGGTAATACTGGAAGACAGAGTGCTTTGGGCCACGGCCAAGACTCAATAAGTAGCTATGTTCAAGAATCATCATACTTAACTAGGAGAATCAATAACACTATCTGGATTCTGAGTTCCTAAAGAAGCCAACCATTCTGAATTTCAAAGGATAGAGTGAGATGCCAAAACTGTTCAGAGGCAAAAGCTAAAAGCCCCGCTCATCTAATTAATACTGATCTTCATAGATGTTTTTGGAATTCATTGCATATTCTATTCTTTTTATCTTATTTGATTTTCAGTTGCTTGAGGACAAGCAACAATTTAAGTTTGGTGTTGTGATGAGCGGATAATTTGTACGCTTTTTGGCATTGTTTTTAGTATGATCTAGTTAGTTTTTAGTATATTTTTATTAGTTTTTAGTTAAAATTCACTTTTCTGGACTTTACTATGAGTTTGTGTGTTTTTTCTGTGATTTCAGGTATTTTCTGGCTGAAATTGAGGGACCTGAGCAAAAATCTGATTCAGAGACTAAAAAGGACTGCAGATGCTGTTGGATTCTGACCTCCCTGCACTCGAAGCGGATTTTCTGGAGCTACAGAAGCCCAATTGGCACGCTCTCAACGGCGTTGGAAAGTAGACATCCTGGGCTTTCCAGCAATATATGATAGTCCATACTTTGCCTAAGATTTGATGGCCCAAACCGGCGCACAAAGTCACCCTCAGGAATTCCAGCGTTAAACGCCGGAACTGGCACCAAAATGGGAGTTAAACGCCCAAACTGGCACTAAAGCTGGCGTTTAACTCCAGAAGGAGTCTCTACACGAAAATGCTTCATTGCTCAGCCCAAGCACACACCAAGTGGTCCCGGAAGTGGATTTTTATGTCATTTACTCATCTCTGTACACCCTATGCTACTAGTTTTCTATAAGTAGGACCTTTTACTATTGTATTGAGACATCTTGGTAGTTATCTTTGTTTTGATGCTATCTTAGATCATTGGGAGGCTGGCCATTCGGCCATGCCTAGACCTTGTTCTTATGTATTTTCAACGGTGGAGTTTCTACACACCATAGATTAAGGTGTGGAGCTCTGCTGTACCTCGAGTATTAATGCAATTACTATTGTTCTTCTATTCAATTCTGCTTGTTCTTGTTCTAAGATATCACTTGTTCTTCAACTTGATGAATGTGATGATCCGTGACACTCATCATCATTCTCACCTATGAACGTGTGACTGACAACCACCTCCGTTCTACCTTCGATTGGGTGAATATCTCTTGGATTCCTGATACACGATGCATGGTTGATCGCCTGACAACCGAGTGCTCGCCTGACAAACGAGCCAGCCATTCCGTGCGATCAGAGTCTTCGTGGTATAGGCTAGAACTGATGACGGCATTCAAGAGAATCCGGAAGGTCTAACCTTGTCTGTGGTATTCTGAGTAGGATTCAATGATTGAATGACTGTGACGTGCTTCAAACTCTTGAGGGCGGGGCGTTAGTGACAGACGCAAAAGAATCACTGGATTCTATTCTGGCCTGATCGAGAATCGACAGATGGATAGTCGTGCCGTGACAGGGTGCGTTGAACATTTCCACTGAGAGGATGGGAGGTAGCCACTGACAACGGTGAAACCCTTGCTTGAGATTGCCATGGAAAGGAGGAAGAAGGATTGGATGAAGACAGTAGGAAAGCAGAGAGACGGAAGGGAAGGCATCTTCATATGCTTATCTGATGTTCCTACCAATGAATTACATAAGTATCTCTATCTTTACCTTTATGTTTATTTCGTTTATCACCATACCCATTTGAGTTTGCCTGACTAAGATTTACAAGGTGACCATAGCTTGCTTCATACCAACAATCTCTGTGGGATCGACCCTTACTCGCGTAAGGTTTATTACTTGGACGACCCATTACACTTGCTGGTTAGTTGTGCGAAGTTGTGTTTATGCCATGGTAGTGAGCACCAAGTCTTTGGGGCCATTACTGGGGATTATTAGAGTTTTGAAAAGTATTGATCACAATTTCGTGCACCAGTCATTTAAAGAACGAGGGTCAGCACGACGTAAAAAAAAGGGAAAAAAACAAAATAAAGAAAATCGGAGGAGCCTGCCGGAGATGAGGCCATTACGGCTCGCCTTTAGGTGTCCTCCTCGGGATAGGGTCATTTAAAGAACGAGGGTCTGCACGACGTAAAAAAAATCGGGAAAAAAATCGAAAAAAATGGGAGGAGCCTGCCGGAGATGAGGCCATTACGGCTCGCCTTCAGGTGTCCTCCTAGGGATAGGGTCATTTAAAGAACGAGGGTCTGCATGACGTAAAAAAAAAAAGAAAAAAAACATCGGGAAAAAAAAACGAAAAAAATATCGGAGGAGCCTGCTGGAGATGAGGCTATTATGGCTCGCCTTCAGGTGTCCTCCTCGGGATAGGGTCATTTAATGAACGAGGGTCAGCACGACGTAAAAAAAAAGGGAGAAAAATAAAAAAAAAATGGGAGGAGCTTGCCGGAGATGAGGCCATTACGGTTCGCCTTCAGGTGTCCTCCTCGGGATAGGGTTATTTAAAGAACGAGGGTGGCCTACCAGAGTTGAGGCCATTACGGCTCGCCTTCAGGTGTCCTCCCAGGATAAGGTCATTTAAAGAACGAGGGTCAGCACGATGTAAAAAAAATGGGAGGAGCCTGCCGGAGATGAGGCCATTACGGCTCGCCTTCAGGTGTCCTCCTCGAGATAGGGTAATTTAAAGAACGAGGGCCAGCACGACGTAAAAATAAATGAAAAAAAAAAGAAAAAAAATTGGAGGAGCCAGCCGGAGATGAGGCCATTACGGCTCGCCTTCAGGTGTCCTCCTCGGGATAGGGTCATTTAAAGAACGAGGGTCAGCACAACGTAAAAAAAAAATTCGGGAAAAGAACGAGAAAAAAAAATCGGAGGAGCCTGCTGGAGATGAGGCCATTACGGCTCGCCTTCATGTGTCCTCCTCGGGATAGGGTCATTTAAAGAACGAGGGTCAGCACAACGTAAAAAAAAAAGAAAAAAACAGGAAAAAAAATGAAAAACACTAAATCGGAGGAAGCTGCCGGAGATGAGGCCATTATGGCTCGCCTTCAGGTGTCCTCCTCGAGATAGGTTCATTTAAAGAACGAGGGTCAGCATGACAAAAAAAAAGGAAAAAAAATGAAAAAGACAAAATCGGAGGAGCCTGCCGGAGATGAGGCCATTACGGCTCGCCTTCAGGTGTCCTTCTCGGGATACGGTCATTTAAAGAACGAGGGTCAGCACGACGTAAAAAAAAGGAAAAAAAACAAAAAAAATAAAATCGAAGGAGTCTGCCGGAGATAAGGCCATTACGTCTCGCCTTCAGGTGTCCTCCTCGGGATAGGGTCATTTAAAGAACGAGAGTCAGCACGACGTAAAAAAAAAACATCGGGAAAAAAACGAAAAAAAAAATCGGAGGAGCCTTCCGGAGATGAGGCCATTACGGCTCGCCTTCAGGTGTCCTCCTCGGGATAGGGTCATTTAAAGAACGAGGTCAGCATGACGTAAAAAAAAACCGTGGAAAAAAACGAAAAAAAATCGGAGGAGCCTCGCGGAGATGAGACCATTACGGCTCACCTTCAGGTGTCCTCCTCGGGATAGGGTCATTTAAAGAACGAGGGTCAGCAAGACGTAAAAAAAAAGGAAAAAAATGAAAAAAACAAAATCGGAGGAGCCTGCCGGAGATGAGGCCATTACGGCTCGCCTTCAGGTGTCTTCCTAGGGATAGGGTCATTTAAAGAACGAGGGTCAGCATGACGTAAAAAAAAAAAAGAAAAAAAACATCGGGAAAAAAAACGAAAAAAAAATCGGAGGAGCCTTCCGGAGATGAGGCCATTACGGTTCGCCTTCAGGTGTCCTCCTCGGGATAGGGTCATTTAAAGAACGAGGGTTAGCACGACGTAAAAAAAAACTGGGGAAAAAAAGAAAAAAAAAATCGGCGGAGCCTGCCGGAGTTGAGGCCATTACGGCTCGCCTTCAGGTGTCCTCCTCGGGATAGGGTCATTTAAAGAACGAGGGTCAGCACGACGTAAAAAAAAAAGGAAAAAAATGAAAAAAATAAAATCAGAGGAGCCTGCCGGAGATGAGGCCATTACGGCTCGCCTTCAGGTGTCCTCCTCGGGATAGGGTCATTTAAAGAACGAGAGTCAGCACGACGTAAAAAAAACATCGGGAAAAAAACGAAAAAAAAATCGGAGGAGCCTTCCGGAGATGAGGCCATTACGGTTCGCCTTCAGGTGTCCTCCTCGGGATAGGGTTATTTAAAGAACGAGGGTCAGCACGACGTAAAAAAAAACTGGGGAAAAAAAGAAAAAAAAAATCGGCGGAGCCTGCCGGAGTTGAGGCCATTACGGCTCGCCTTCAGGTGTCCTCCTCGGGATAGGGTCATTTAAAGAACGAGGGTCAGCACGACGTAAAAAAAAAAAGGAAAAAAATGAAAAAAATAAAATCAGAGGAGCCTGCCGGAGATGAGGCCATTACGGCTCGCCTTCAGGTGTCCTCCTCGGGATAGGGTCATTTAAAGAATGAGGGTCAGCACGACGTAAAAAAAAGGAAAAAAATGAAAAAAACAAAATCAGAGGAGCCTGCCGGAGATGAGGCCATTACGGCTCGCCTTCAGGTGTCTTCCTCGGGATAGGGTCATTTAAAGAACGAGGGTCAGCACGACGTAAAAAAAAAACCGGGAAAAAAATCGAAAAAAATGGGAGGAGCCTGCCGGAGATGAGGCCATTACGGCTCGCCTTCAGGTGTCCTCCTCGGGATAGGGTCATTTAAAGAACGAGGGTCAGCACAACGTAAAAAAAAAAGAAAAAAACAGGAAAAAAAATGAAAAACACTAAATCGGAGGAAGCTGCCGGAGATGAGGCCATTATGGCTCGCCTTCAGGTGTCCTCCTCGAGATAGGTTCATTTAAAGAACGAGGGTCAGCATGACAAAAAAAAAGGAAAAAAATGAAAAAGACAAAATCGGAGGAGCCTGCCGGAGATGAGGCCATTACGGCTCGCCTTCAGGTGTCCTTCTCGGGATACGGTCATTTAAAGAACGAGGGTCAGCACGACGTAAAAAAAAGGAAAAAAACAAAAAAATAAAATCGAAGGAGTCTGCCGGAGATAAGGCCATTACGTCTCGCCTTCAGGTGTCCTCCTCGGGATAGGGTCATTTAAAGAACGAGAGTCAGCACGACGTAAAAAAAAACATCGGGAAAAAAACGAAAAAAAAAATCGGAGGAGCCTTCCGGAGATGAGGCCATTACGGCTCGCCTTCAGGTGTCCTCCTCGGGATAGGGTCATTTAAAGAACGAGGTCAGCATGACGTAAAAAAAAACCGTGGAAAAAAACGAAAAAAAATCGGAGGAGCCTCGCGGAGATGAGACCATTACGGCTCACCTTCAGGTGTCCTCCTCGGGATAGGGTCATTTAAAGAACGAGGGTCAGCAAGACGTAAAAAAAAAGGAAAAAAATGAAAAAAACAAAATCGGAGGAGCCTGCCGGAGATGAGGCCATTACGGCTCGCCTTCAGGTGTCCTCCTCGGGATAGGGTTATTTAAAGAACGAGGGTCAGCACGACGTAAGAAAAAAACGGGAAAAAAATCAAAAAAAATGGGAAGAGCCTGCCGGAGATGAGGCCATTACGGCTCGCCTTCAGGTGTCTTCCTAGGGATAGGGTCATTTAAAGAACGAGGGTCAGCATGACGTAAAAAAAAAAAGAAAAAAAAACATCGGGAAAAAAAACGAAAAAAAAAATCGGAGGAGCCTGCTGGAGATGAGGATATTATGGCTCGCCTTCAGGTGTCCTCCTCGGGATAGGGTTATTTAATGAACAAGGGTCAGCACGACGTAAAAAAAAAGGGAGAAAAATTGAAAAAAAAAATGGGAGGAGCCTTCCGGAGATGAGGCCATTACGGTTCGCCTTCAGGTGTCCTCCTCGGGATAGGGTTATTTAAAGAACGAGGGTGGCCTGCCGGAGATGAGGCCATTACGGCTCGCCTTCAGGCGTCCTCCGGGATAAGGTCATTTAAAGAACGAGGGTCAGCACGATGTAAAAAAATGGGAGGAGCCTGCCGGAGATGAGGCCATTACGGCTCGCCTTCAGGTGTCCTCCTCGAGATAGGGTAATTTAAAGAACGAGGGTCAGCACGACGTAAAAATAAATGAAAAAAAAAGAAAAAAAATCGGAGGAGCCTGCCGGAGATGAGGCCATTACGGCTCGCCTTCAGGCGTCCTCCTCGGGATAGGGTCATTTAAAGAACGAGGGTCAGCACAACGTAAAAAAAAAATTCATGAAAAGAACGAGAAAAAAAAATTGGAGGAGCCTGCCGGAGATGAGGCCATTACGGCTAGCCTTCAGGTGTCCTCCTCGGGATAGGGTCATTTAAAGAACGAGGGTCAGCACGACGTAAAAAAAAAAGAAAAAAATAGGAAAAAAATGAAAAAACTAAATCGGAGGAGGCTGCCGGAGATGAGGCCATTATGGCTCGCCTTCAGGTGTCCTCCTCGAGATAGGGTCATTTAAAGAACGAGGGTCAGCATGACAAAAAAAAAGGGAAAAAATGAAAAAACAAAATCGGAGGAGTCTGCCGGAGATGAGGCCATTACGGCTCGCCTTCAGGTGTCCTCCTCAGGATAGGGTCATTTAAAGAACGAGGGTAGCACGACGTAAAAAAAAGAAAAAAACGAAAAAAATAAAATCGGAGGAGTCTGCCGGAGATAAGGCCATTACGTCTCGCCTTCAGGTGTCCTCCTGGGATAGGGTCATTTAAAGAACGAGAGTCAGCACGACGTAAAAAAAACATCGGGAAAAAAACGAAAAAAAATCGGAGGAGCCTTCCGGACATGAGGCCATTACGGCTCGCCTTCAGGTGTCCTCCTCGGGATAGGGTCATTTAAAGAACGAGGGTTAGCACGACGTAAAAAAAATAGAAAAAAACGAAAAAAAAAATCGGAGGAGTCTGCCGGAGATGAGGCCATTACGGCTCGCCTTCAGGTGTACTTCTCGTGATAGTGTCATTTAAAGAACGATGGTCAGCACGACGTAAAAAAAACATCGGGAAAAAAAACGAAAAAAAAATCGGAGGAGCCTTCGGAGATGAGGCCATTACGACTCGCCTTCAGGTGTCCTCCTCGGGATAGGGTCATTTAAAGAACGAGGGCCAGCACGACGTAAAAAAAAAGGAAAAAAAAACGAAAAAAACAAAATCGGAGGAGTCTGCCGGAGATAAGGCCATTACGGCTCGCCTTCAGGTGTCCTCCTCGGGATAGGGTCATTTAAAGAACGAGAGTCAGCACGACGTAAAAAAAAATCGGGAAAAAAACGAAAAAAAAAATCGGAGGAGCCTTCCGGAGATGAGGCCATTACGGTTCGCCTTCAGGTGTCCTCCTCGGGATAGGGTCATTTAAAGAACGAGGGTCAGCACGACGTAAAAAAAAACTGGGGAAAAAAAGAAAAAAAAATCGGCGGAGCCTGCCGGAGTTGAGGCCATTACGGCTCGCCTTCAGGTGTCCTCCTCGGGATAGGGTCATTTAAAGAACGAGGGTCAGCACGACGTAAAAAAAAAAGGAAAAAAATGAAAAAAATAAAATCAGAGGAGCCTGCCGGAGATGAGGCCATTACGGCTCGCCTTCAGGTGTCCTCCTCGGGATAGGGTCATTTAAAGAATGAGGGTCAGCACGACGTAAAAAAAAAGGAAAAAAATGAAAAAAACAAAATCAGAGGAGCCTGCCGGAGATGAGGCCATTACGGCTCGCCTTCAGGTGTCTTCCTCGGGATAGGGTCATTTAAAGAACGAGGGTCAGCACGACGTAAAAAAAAACGGGAAAAAAATCGAAAAAAATGGAGGAGCCTGCCGGAGATGAGGCCATTACGGCTCGCCTTCAGGTGTCCTCCTAGGGATAGGGTCATTTAAAGAACGAGGGTCAGCATGACGTAAAAAAAAGAAAAAAAAACATCGGAAAAAAAAACGAAAAAAAAAATCGGAGGAGCCTGCTGGAGATGAGGCTATTATGGCTCGCCTTCAGGTGTCCTCCTCGGGATAGGGTCATTTAATGAACGAGGGTCAGCACGACGTAAAAAAAAAAGGGAGAAAAATCGAAAAAAAAATGGGAGGAGCCTGCCGGAGATGAGGCCATTACGGTTCGCCTTCAGGTGTCCTCCTCGGGATAGGGTTATTTAAAGAACGAGGGTGGCCTGCCGGAGATGAGGCCGTTACGGAGATGAGGCCATTACGGCTCGCCTTCAGGTGTCCTCCTAGGGATAGGTCATTTAAAGAACGAGGGTCAGCACAACGTAAAAAAAAATTCGGGAAAAGAACGAGAAAAAAAATCGGAGGAGCCTGCCGGAGATGAGGCCATTACGGCTCGCCTTCATGTGTCCTCCTCGGGATAGGGTCATTTAAAGAACGAGGGTCAGCACGACGTAAAAAAAAGAAAGAAAAAACAGGAAAAAAATGAAAAAAACTAAATCGGAGGAGGCTGCCGGAGATGAGGCCATTATGGCTCGCCTTCAGGTGTCCTCCTCGAGATAGGGTCATTTAAAGAACGAGGGTCAGCATGACAAAAAAAGGGAAAAAATGAAAAAAACAAAATCGGAGGAGCCTGCCGGAGATGAGGCCATTACGGCTCGCCTTCAGGTGTCCTCCTCGGGATAGGGTCATTTAAAGAACGAGGGTCAGCACGACGTAAAAAAAAAGGAAAAAAACGAAAAAAAATAAGATCGGAGGAGTCTGCCGGAGATAAGGCCATTACGTCTCGCCTTCAGGTGTCCTCCTCGGGATAGGGTCATTTAAAGAACGAGAGTTAGCACGACGTAAAAAAAAACATCGGGAAAAAAATGAAAAAAAATCGGAGGAGCCTTCCGGAGATGAGGCCATTACGGCTCGCCTTCAGGTGTCCTCCTCGGGATAGGGTCATTTAAAGAACGAGGGTCAGCACGACGTAAAAAAAAAGGAAAAAAATGAAAAAAACAAAATCGGAGGAGCCTGCCGGAGATGAGGCCATTACGGCTCGCCTTCAGGTGTCCTCCTCGGGATAGGGTCATTTAAAGAACGAGGGTCAGCACGACGTAAAAAAAAACCTGGAAAAAATCGAAAAAAAATGGGAGGAGCCTGCCGGAGATGAGGCCATTACGGCTCGCCTTCAGGTGACCTCCTAGGGATAGGGTCATTTAAAGAACGAGGGTCAGCATGACGTAAAAAAAAAAGAAAAAAAACATCGGAAAAAAAATGAAAAAAATCGGAGGAGCCTGCTGGAGATAAGGCTATTATGGCTCGCCTTCAGGTGTCCTCCTCGGGATAGGGTCATTTAATGAACGAGGGTCAGCACGACGTAAAAAAAAAGGGAGAAAAATCGAAAAAAATGGGAGGAGCCTGCCGGAGATGAGGCCATTACGGTTCGCCTTCAGGTGTCCTCCTCGGGATAGGGTTATTTAAAGAACGAGGGTGGCCTGCCGGAGATGAGGCCATTACGGCTCGCCTTCAGGTGTCCTCCCGGGATAAGGTCATTTAAAGAACGAGGGTCTGCACGATGTAAAAAAAATGGGAGGAGCCTGCCGGAGATGAGGCCATTACGGCTCGCCTTCAGGTGTCCTCCTCGAGATAGTGTAATTTAAAGAACGAGGGTCAGCACGACGTAAAAAAAATGAAAAAAAAAGAAAAAAAATCGGAGGAGCCTGCCGGAGATGAGGCCATTACGCTCGCCTTTAGGTGTCCTCCTCGGGATAGGGTCATTTAAAGAACGAGGGTCAGCACGACGTAAAAAAAAAGGAAAAAAACGAAATAAAGAAAATCAGAGGAGCCTGCCGGAGATGAGGCCATTACGGCTCGCCTTCAGGTGTCTTCCTCGGGATAGGGTCATTTAAAGAACGAGGGTCAGCACGACGTAAAAAAAAACCGGAAAAAAATCGAAAAAAATGGAGGAGCCTGCCGGAGATGAGGCCATTACGGCTCGCCTTCAGGTGTCCTCTTAGGGATAGGGTCATTTAAAGAACGAGGGTCATCATGACGTAAAAAAAAAGAGAAAAAAAACTCAGAAAAAAAAACGAAAAAAAATCGGAGGAGCCTGCTGGAGATGAGGCTATTATGGCTCGCCTTCAGGTGTGCTCCTCGGATACGGTCATTTAATGAACGAGGGTCAGCACGACGTAAAAAAAAGGGAGAAAAATCGAAAAAAAATGGGAGGAGCCTGCCGGAGATGTGGCCATTACGGTTCGCCTTCAGGTGTCCTCCTCGGGATAGGTTATTTAAAGAACGAGGGTGGCCTGCCGGAGATGAGGCCATTACGGCTCGCCTTCAGAAGTCCTCCCGGGATAAGGTCATTTAAAGAACGAGGGTCAGCACGATGTAAAAAAAAATGGGAGGAGCCTGCCGGAGATGAGGCCATTACGGCTCGCCTTCAGGTGTCCTCCTCGAGATAGGGTAATTTAAAAAACGAGGGTCAGCACGACGTAAAAATAAATGAAAAAAAAAGAAAAAAAATCGGAGGAGCCTGCCGTAGATGAGGCCATTACCGCTCGCCGTCAGGTGTCCTCCTCGGGATAGGGTCATTTAAAGAACGAGGGTCAGCACAACGTAAAAAAAAAAATTCGGGAAAAGAACGAGAAAAAAAAATCGGAGGAGCCTGCCGGAGATGAGGCCATTACGGCTCGCCTTCATGTGTCCTCCTCGGGATAGGGTCATTTAAAGAACGAGGGTCAGCAGTACGTAAAAAAAAAAAAGAAAAAACAGGAAAAAAATGAAAAAACTAAATCGGAGGAGGCTGCCGGAGATGAGGCCATTATGGCTCGCCTTCAGGTGTCCTCCTCGAGATAGGGTCATTTAAAGAACGAGGTCAGCAAAAAAA